>NW_024039686.1:0-42500 GCF_016077235.1 Cyprinodon tularosa
TAAAAAAAATAAGAAACTTTCGAAATACAATAGGCCTTCGCAGCGCTTTGCTGCTCGGGCTAATAATAAGAAACTTTCGAAATACAATAGGCCTTCGCAGCGCTTTGCTGCTCGGGCCTAATAAAAAGAAACTTTCGAAATACAATAGGCCTTCGCAGCGCTTTGCTGCTCGGGCCTAATAAGAAACTTTCGAAATACAATAGGCCTTCGCAGCGCTTTGCTGCTCGGGCCTAATTATTCGTTTCTGTATTTTCAGTTGCTTTTTCCTTGTTTTTTTTACTAAAAACTAGGGTTGTCACTATACTTATAATATACTTTCTAACCCATTATTAATATCCAGGAAAATATTTGAAACTTGATACCATTTTTGATATCAATAGGATAAAACATGACAACTAGTTAAAGACATGAAGAAATATAAACTGGGGAAAACTCACTATGCTTTCTCAGCAGAATCACAGATAAATGCGCACAATAAATAACTGACAAATCTAAAATTAACAATAACCAATATATGCTTACAAAACACCTGTCTTAAGTAGGGATGCACGATATTGGGATTTTGGCCGATATCCGATATGCTGATATTTTAAAACTCATGTAGCCGATAACCGATATCGATACCGATGTTAAAGCTGGACAAAAATAAGTAGTCATTGAAAATAGCAGTTTTTTTTATCCATTTCTGACACTTTGAAAAATAATATACTCAAATATATTTTCATATGCTGATATCAAATTGATTTTTAAAAACGCGGTATCGATCTATTTTACTTTCAAAATCTCGTGAAATTTCATCGTTCTGTTACAAACTCTCGTGATATTTTGCAAATTCTTGTGAGATTTTGTTAGTAAAATAGATCGATACCGCGTCAATATATCAACATATAAAAATATGTCAAAATTTCGTGAATTTTGGGGGGATTTCGTAGCATACCGATGACATATAGCAATATTTCATTAGTAGAAGAGATTGATATGGTGTTTTTAAATGGCAATATATCAGCATATGAAGATATTGTGATATTTTAATGTATCAATATTTTTTCCCTCGTCTTTAGAAGTTTTTAAGTCTGTAAAAAAGAAGTTTTTGAGGAAGAAGAAGTAGTTTTTTTTTTTTTTTTTAAGACTTCAGAACTCAGAAGCTGATCAAATATCGGGTTAAATATCGGTGGGGTGGCCGATTATATCGTGCATCCCTAGTCTTAAGTGTCGATTCTTTGCCAAATCGGTATTGCCTCCAGATACAGTGTTTAAGTATCAAACCATTTGGCAGCCCTATTCAGAATATCAACAGTTTTAATCAAATCTTACAGTAAGTAATAGTGTGCTCTTTAATCTGACAGCTGGTGTTTAACATGCTGCTGTTTATTTTTTACCTGCCTGGATGTCCATTAATAAAAACAGGAATTCTGTCCATCCAGAAAAAATGGGGACGAAGTATTTTCAAAGTAAACTGGAGAAAAGACGTTTTTAAGAACCATCTGATGCACCTTAGAGCGTGTGGCTCGAAAATCCACAAGTAGCTGCATGTTTGAAGTCAAACTAATTTAATCTCCAGGGATGGCGAGTCAATCCGGCCCAATTTACATGAAACATCCCAGGGACCGAGGATACCTTGAGCAAACCAATTAGAAACCATGAAATAAACCCAATTTTCTGTCCAAATGCTCATGAATGTCACATTGCAATAATTTAGAAATAATATTCCGCTTTAATGTGCTCAGGAAACATTCGGTGAAGCGTGCCTTTTATTAAAAGTGAAATCCTTTTCAATCAGACTTTTTTTTTCTCCTGAGAGCTGATGACATCAACGTGTCAGACTGAGCTGCAAAATCTGCTCCTCTGCAAAACAATATTTAGTCAAAACTGATGTTTTCATGTTGCCATATCATGTAAAATCCACGTTATTCAATATAAATATCTTTAAACATAATCCACCTTAAATACGACTAAAGAAAATAACCTCAACCAAATCTAAATATCAGCATATTTGAAACAGTAAACACTTTATTTGGAACTTGAGCAGAGTTTTAGAGTTATGGGTCACTATCAGCATGCATGAGCACATGCACCCTCTTTTTAATATCTCTGAATTCCCCATCTGTGATTCAGGCCTCTGTTTGTGATGCCTGGAAGCTGAATGTTGCAGGAAGCGATGCTGAAAAAAAGAGTTGTGTTTCTGCCTCTGGCCAGCTCCTCCCTTCATCTGTTTTCCACACACACACGCACACACAGTCACCCCGACCTGTAGTGCTAAAATTTGGCCGTTAACAGCCCTGCTTCTGCAGTCAACATGAGAGCCAAACCATGTTACATCATGCATACACGTACACGAAGGTTCAAACTTTGTGTCATGCACGTAACTCAAATCTGGATGAATAACTTCACAGAACTAACACGGTTAAAGGTTGTGCAGAAATAGAAATGTGCAGATAAATGGGTTAGGATGAAAATAAACACGTATATCTAACAGAGAGCAGAGGTGAGGTGATATAATGAGGGTTGCAGGCTGATCAGGCCACGAAAGCTAAAAGTGGAACAGTCCTGACATTGATCTATGGCTAACTCTGCAGCTGACTCAGAAAAAAAAGGTGGATCTAATAAAACTTAATCATATCTGGAGCCTTTAACCTGCTTCTTTAATCTTTTCTTTGCCCTCAGTTGCTGATCTGTCTTGATCCAGCCTTTTCAATTCATACTTGCCGCACTAATGCTGCATTACCGCCATCCGATACCCTATTACATCCCTTTGGACCTAACAAGTGAAAGTGCTGTTGAATAGGAGACAAACAGCAAACCCACAAGAGTGGAAAATATTAATCCAAAACACATTTGTTTGAAAACAAACCAAGGCAGCCATGTGGAAATGGCAGGTTTTAGTGAGGGAGGCACATAATGAAGCATATCTAAGGTTTTCCACTTGTTTTAATGCATTGATGTTGTAGATATTAATACCAAATCTATTTTGAGGAGTATTTAAAAAAAAAAAAAGTTTACATAATAATACAGGGTTTGTTTTTCCGGTTATGTGGAGAAGGTTTTGATCTGCTGCCCATGCACTGCCTTTAACTTTTGTTTAGTCAGTAGATTTATATTCAGTATATCCCTCCAAGTTTCCTCATTTAGCTCCTTGTGTTTCCACATGGGGATTTTGCCAAATACAGTCAGCAGCAGCGCTGCAACAGCATCATTTGGACATTCACCACATCTCTAAAACTATACCATCTAATAAAGGAGAGGCTTATAAAAA
The DNA here is from genome assembly GCF_016077235.1 of Cyprinodon tularosa. NCBI lineage: Eukaryota > Metazoa > Chordata > Actinopteri > Cyprinodontiformes > Cyprinodontidae > Cyprinodon > Cyprinodon tularosa. The sequence continues at coordinate 3,254 of NW_024039686.1, forward strand.
TCACTACATTTCTAGAACTCAAACAAATAATAAGAACTCTGTAGAATCTGATGTAAAATAGGCGATTAACCGACTCATTTTACATCTCAAGTGAACGACTATCCTAATTTTTCTTAAAGATTTCCTTCCAAACAACCAGACTTATTTGTAGTCTTTTATTTTGTAGTTTTCTGGGCTTCCTGTTGTTTTTCTTTACATTTCAGTCTAATCCTTGTACTTAACCTCAACAAAATGACGTGAAATGTGTGTTAATGAATGTGGGATGTGCATTGAAATAATAATAATTAAAAAAACATCAAGTACATAGAGGCTCTATGAGTGACGTCTTTTGAAAATAACATAAATAAAGTCCAACAAATACTTGAGAGATTTAAATTTTCCTGCTGTTAATTACCTTTTTTCATGCTATTTTTCCAGCTAATAGCCATGTTATTAACACAATATGTATGACAAACTGATTTATTTTTGTGTTTTCTATTGTTTTAACTAACAAAATAAAAAGAAAACTGTGATTTTCTGACCAGTTGTCACAAATAAAAGCCTATAGAAATGGTATTTGTTAAAATCAAAGCCAGCAGGAAAACACTAAAACAATAAATAAGGACCTTTTATGATAATTGTATATAATTATGCTGCATAACACTCAAAGGAAAAATGTGGTTATTTTGTAGAGTTCAGCAGCTGGTTGTAATTCAGATTCAAACTCAAGAAGCAACCATGAAACAGTCATCCATTTATTCTTTTTACTTGTCTTTATTTATAGCTAGATGTTTGAATAGATTTTATAAATATCGTAACAATAAATTTTTATTTAGTGCTTTTAAATTGTTAATCTGTGTTTGCTCTTTAAAGTATGAGGGGATATTATTCCATGACTGAAATCTGATCTTTTAGACATTTTAATTTTGGGTATTTCTCTTATAACTTCAAAATGTTTCAGCCATTCTAAACTTGTTAAAATTCTTTAACACTAACATCAATAATTTAGGACTATAATTGTCTTTTTTTCCCCATTTTTGCCAACATTAAGCACATTTCTGTTGTACTTTTCTCTCCTACATTCTGACTGAATCTCTAAACGCCACCAGCTCAGTTTTTCTCAGAAAACTCGAGCCTGGCTCCATTAGAACCCACCAGGTGTCACATCAGCAGTGAGGATGCTTTGGTCAGGTCACCCTGAACCCAACATGATGGTACCTCTGCTTTTGTAAAGTGCAGCTTCTTGTGCTTCTAGAAGAAGTGCACTTTCAGCTGATTTCTGCACCATTTTCGGACCCATCAGCTGAGTGGAGGAAGGACTCTGAAGTCACAGCGCAGAGCGGTAATTAGGACCGGTGTGACTCTTTCCTTCCGATTCATGTTTGCGTCTGGAAGTGTGGACACGCACACCCACAGATGACCTTCTCATCAAAGTGCTGATGTCCTGTTTTTGCCTGAACTTTCAACATTTAGCCGGCAGAGCTCTGCAGAGGAGCTGTGGCCATTTCAGCTGTTGCTATGAAACAAATGGAAAACCCTGTCAAAGGAGACATCTCTGCTGTTTTTAAATGATTCTATATAAAGCTGTGGCATGGCTGTCTAGACAGGAAGTTTTTACGGATGATTTACCTATTTTTCTGTCATCATTTTCTATCATGTGTTTTTTCTGATCCCATCATCCAGCGACAGAAAGTATTAATTTACAGTTTTTGTGTTGCAGTGGCAGTAGAGTGATATTTTTGTGGAGTGCTTAAAAAAAAGTCTAAGTTTGATTTTTACTTCACCAAAAGTTTTAGTTGTCTCATCCTGAAACAACTTAAGAAATACACCTTTTTAAAAATTTACAATGTTATAAATATTTTATTTATACTCCGTTTGTGTTTCATGGGTTGTGTTTTAATGAATTATTATGATGTATAATGTATGTTTCATCTTTTATTAACTCTTGCTTAAGATTGTTCCAGATAAAGGTCATGCAACGGACAGGTTGTGAAAGAGGCCTTAACATCCTCTATCACATGTTTCTTCTAAACATGTGTTCTTGGAACAATTCAATTGTAAAACAACCACATGCTTTGTTGTAACATATGTGCTGAGGTTTAAAGTAAGATCCTTTTGTTTCCCTTTCCCTTAGTTAAACCTCAGCTGGTGTAATTAGGGACATCCCCTTTTCTTCAATAAATAGCAAGGAGAAAGCTGAAAACTGCAGAGTGTGGTGGAGATTGTAAACTCTGCAGTCTCTTCCTACTCTCCTCGCGAGTAACTAAATTAATTGTCTCTGTGCCTTCTTTCTTTCCCTGTATGTATGTATGATGTTTTAGGTGCTTAGACCTGACACACAGCAAAAAGAAATGCTGAGACTCAGATCCAAGAAAGATGAAGGTTGGTTCTGCTATGAGAAAAAAAATCAATTAATTCTAGAGAAGCTTAGTAAATCACAGCACAATGCAATTTTATTTTATTATTATATTAAACTGCACCTACAATATTCACCACTGATCGGTGCCATTTTTCTTTTTCCTCTTAACACGGAGCAGCCGACTTGCTTGGACTCGCAATGAATCACGAGATTCCCAAGTCTCTGAAGGATACATCGGACCCGTCCTTCAAAACGGGTAAAAACAAGGCTGGCAGTTGCATTCAAAAAAAGACTTCTAATCCGACTGATATTGGTGCTGCACTATGACGTAATCGGCCCAATAATCTGGCCTTCGGAAGATGCAGCCCCTGAACTGAAACTCAGCATACAAGTAATGAGGACAATGTGTTGACTACTATTAATTTCAGTCATTTTTAACCCTTTCTAATCCTAACAATAACCTTGAAACTAACCATTCCCAGGGCACAGCTAACTCTAAGCTAAACTCAATATCTCAGTCCTAAACCTAACATTTAGCACAAACAGGTACAGGAAAAATGTCCTCACTTTGGTACTTAATTTGATGGTCCTCACTCTGATGCAAACAAAGGAACTCACCTAGACCTCCTCTTACTGTGGTAATATAACTCTGGAAAATTCAAGTCTTGAATATGAAGAACTTCTTGAGGACATTTCAAATCCAGCGGATGTAATGACCTCATGAGAAGCAGCGGCCATTAAGTGGAAAGGCTTTAATGTTGGAAAGCCCAAATATCAGATTTATTTCTGATATGAGGAGGTGTTTGACAGACGTGTAAATTTATACACCAGGAAATGCTCAGAGTTGTTAGCCTCGTGAGACCATCCTGATCTCGCAAGCTTTCAAGGTTTCACTCGCAGATCAGTCTGGCTACTTTCCGTTAAAGAAAATTTGGAGCAGTTCACCGTCCAATCAGCGTTGGCTTTGAGGTGGGTTGAGGTGTGACGCAACGAGAAGCGCGACAGTTCAGTCTAAAGAACATGGCGGCTTCAGCCGATGAAACTAGCGTTAGCGTGGCTATCGAGCAAGTTTTTTTCGGAATTACAGAGTATTTCTTGACTGAAAGAAGAGCAAAACACTGCTCTGGAGGCTTTTCTCAGAGGAAAAGATGTTTTTGCTCTTCTCCCGACTGGTTTCGGCAAGAGTAGCCTGACTATTAGTACGTCATATGCTTCGTTGATCTGATTAGTTTATTTGGCCCGTCTATCACCAACATAGGCCAATCAGCTAACCAGTATTTTCGCCCCTTCCCAAAATTACTTCAACGGAAGGTTTCCAGATGGATATGTGGAGCAAATCCATCTGGCGGAGTCAGGTTACAGAGTTGTTGCCTAATAGTTTAGAAACACAGCAGAACTGGAGCTGTGGTAAAAAAAAACAAAAAAAAACAAGGGTGAGTTTATCTATTTTAAGTAAATCACACTGAAAGAACAGAAGAAGGGTAAAGAAGGTGATGCAACCTTTAAATCTCCGGAGAAGAAGCATCATAAAGGATTTAACTCTCCAATGTCATAACTCCCTGTCATGGTTTATGGCGCAACATCATCGATAAGGCGCCATGTTACTTTGGAACATTATATCTGAGCAGCTTCTCATGCCAGGAGATGAGATCACAATGGTACGGGTTAAACTTTGCTCTATCCTACATCATACAATGGCATTTAGGTTGAACAGGTTTCCAAAAGAGCTTATGTTCAGTCAAATTTTAGCTGATAAAAATGTGTATCACCATCTTCCATTGCTGTAAAAGAAGTATTCTATTAAATTAAAGTTGTTTGAGGAAGCTTCAGAATGTTGCTAATTATTTCAATGTGTTTAGAGAATAAACATTCAAGGAGCTAAGAGACAATTATACTCTGGAGGGAACTTCAGATGTTTATCATTCTTGATTGATGTAGGAATAAAAAAAGGGTGTTGTTTATGTTGTAGAAGAAACCCCCAAAAATGATGGAGAGATATCAGAAAATACAGATTATATGTAATAATCCACGGGATTATTACATGGGGGAGAGGCGGAATAGTGGTTAGAGCATTGAACTTGGATACAGAGGTTCTGAGTTCAGGCCCCAGTACCACAGACTGCTACTCTGGGTCCCTGAGCAAAGACTCTTAACCACACACTGCACCCCGGGCGCCGCACAATGGCAGCCCACTGCTCTCCAAGGGGATGGGTTAAATGCAGAGAGTTCATTTCATTGCTCTGTACTTGTGACAGTGGAATGGCAATACAAAAATGCTGGGTAAGAAATAGGGATAAAGACATGGAAGCTGTCCTGTTTAACACCAAACTAGCTAAATATTTATGAAAAATCATAATTCCAATGGGAAACTTCGATTGTTTATTTGCGTTCCAATGGGAGCCAAAAGTTGATGAAAGATGATCTAAATTCAATTTATCTTTATTGTCATTTTCACAAGAACATTGAAATTTTAAAAAGTGCCATCGATCAGTGCATATGCTTAAAAACAAAAACAAAAATCACTGTCCCACCATTTACACACAATATAAGAAATAAATAACAATAACTGATACAAAACAAATAATAAATAAGAATAGTACATTCTCACACACATCCTCCATGATGATTAATGCCCCTGAATTGCCCCTAAAATAACTCAGCTTCATTTTTTTTTTTTTTTAGGAAAAAGAGATTTTATGGTCAACTTCAGGAAGGTGGGAACTGGTTTGACATTAAAGGAATAGTACACCCAAAACATAATTAGCCTTCATTTTCTACTCACCCCCATGCTGAACAACACTCTGGAGTACTTTTTTGATATCTCAAATGCATCTGGAGATCTGGGAGGCTTCTTGCTGTCTGCTGACATTCAAATAATGGAGGTGCCCAGCACCCGAGGCAGAAAGGTCCATAAAAGTCCACAAAAAACGTTTCAATATTCCTCCATACTGCTCGTCCAATGTATTCCAAGTGTCCTGAGTGGGTAGCATCCAGAATTTACTCGAAACGAAGTCATTTAGAATGTTTTTAGAGCATAAACAGTAGTGTATAGGATTTCCTGAAAGCGCGTTCACGACGCTACGGAAACCGCGGCAGACCAAACCAGCGCATTCAGCTCGGCAAAGAACTCATGCTCTTCCTCAACACTGAAGTCCTCAGACATTTTTCTTTCGTTGTTTCTTTCTTTGCACAGGTAAACAGCACATTTCTTCTTCTACGCTTGCATTATCGGCAGAGCAGACGCTGAATGCGCACTTTCATCTGGTTTGGTCTGCCGCGGTTTCCGTAGCGTCGTGAACGCGCATGTGCGCGCTTTCAGGAAATCCTATACACTACTGTTTATGCTCTAAAAACATTCTAAATGACTTTGTTTCGAGTAAATTCTGGACGCTACCCACTCAGGACACTTGGAATACATTGGACGAGCAGTATGGAGGAATATTGACACGTTTTTTGTGGACTTTTATGGACCTTTCTGTCTCGGGCGCCATAGACCTCCATTATTTGAATGTCAGCAGAAAGCAAGAAGCCTCCCAGATCTCCAGATGCATTTGAGATATCAAAAAAGTACTCCAGAGTGTTGTTCAGCATGGGGGTGAGTAGAAAATGAAGGCTAATCATGTTTTGGGTGTACTATTCCTTTAACTGGGCATCAGGCTCAATCCTGGGCTGCATGTTCTTAACAGTTATAACCTGAGGCTTCCCTCTTGGTTCTTAAGACATTATGTTTTCTTTCTAAAATCTTCACTTTCTAAACTCCCAATATTTTCCTTAACAGAATGTCTGATTTATCATTGCGCTGTAGGTGCACAGCTGAGTCCTGTCCTGTTAAGAAACTGTCTATGCACTCAAAAAAAGCAAACTGGGTGTCTGTTACCTTATCTTATGTCTAACATGTAGCTTCTACTATATAAAATCATGTTTTGTGGTTGAAAAAGTTTTCCCCGGAAAAAAAACCCCCCTTGGTTTTTTTTTAAAAGGGAAAAACCCCTTTTTAAAAACCCTTTTTTTTTTAAAATTTTTTCCCCCCCCCGGGGGGGTTTTTTTTCCCAAAACCCCGGAACCCCCCGGGGCCCCTTTTTTTTTCCCCGGGTTTTTTTTTTTAAAAAAAAACCCCGGGGGGGTTTTTTTTCCCCCTTTTTTAAATTAAACCCCGGGGGGGGAAAAAAAAGGGGGTTTTAAAAATTTTTGGGGGGGGGAAAAATTTTTTTTGGGGGAAACCCCCGGGCCCCCCCCCAAAATTTTTTAAAAAAAGGAAAAAAACCCCCCAAAAGGGGGAAAAAACAAAAAATTTTTGGGGTTTTTCCTTTTGGGGGGGAAAAAGGGGGCCCCTTTTTTTTTTAAAATTTCCCCTTTTTTTAAAAATTTTTTTTTTTTTTTTTTAAAATTTTCCCCCCCCCTTTTTTTTTAAAAAAATTTTTTTTTCCCCTTTTTCCCCCCAAAAAAATTTTTTTTTGAAAAAAAAAGGGGGGTTTTTTCCCTTTTTTTAAAAATTTCCAAAAAAAAATTTTTTAAAAAAGGGGTTTTTAATTTTTTCCCAAAAAAAACCAAAAAAAAAAAAATTTTTTTTTTTTCCTTTTTAAATTTTTTTAAAAAAAAAAAAATTTTTTTAAAAAAATTTTACCAAAAAAACCCCCCCTTTTTTTTTTTTCCCCCGGGGGGGGTTTTAAAAAAAATTTAAAAAAAAAAAAATTTTTTTCCCCCCCCAAAAAAAACCCAAAGGGGGCCCCTTTTTTTTGGGGGTTTTTTTTTAAAATTTTTTTTTGGGGGAAAAAATTATTTTTTCCCCCCCAAAAAAAAAATTCCCGGCCCCGGGTTTTGACGGGGGGCCCCCAAAATTTTTTTTTTTTTGGGGGGGGAAAAGGGGGGAAAAATTTCCCTTTTTTGGGGGGGCCCCAAAAAACCCGGGGTTTTAAAAATTTTTTTTTACCCTTTTAAAAATTTGGGTTTTTTGGGGGGGGGGGGTTTTTTTCCCCTTTTTTTAATTTTAAAAAAAAAAACCCCCTCCTTTTTTTAAAAAAAAATTTTTCCCCCCCCGCCTTTTGGGGGGGGTTTTTTTGGATTTTCCCAAAAATTTTTTGGGGGGGGAAAAAAAAAGGGGGGGAAAAGGGTTTTTTTTCTTTCCCCAAGGAAAGAAAATTTCCCCCTTTTTAAAAAAAACCATTTTTTTTTTTTTTGGGGGTTTTTTTTTTTTAAAAAAAAAAAATTTTTTACCTTTTTTTTTTTTTCCCTTTTTTTAAAAAATTTTCCTTAAAAATTTAAAAAAAAAAAATTTTAAAATTTTTTTTTAAAAAAAAAAAAACCCCCCAAAAAAAATTTAAAAAAAAAAAATTTGAAAAATTTTTTTTTTTTTTGGAAATTTTTTTAAAATTTAAAATAAAAAAATTTTTGGGTTTTTTTTTTAAAAAACCCCAAAAAAAAAAAATTTTTTAAAATTTTTTTTTTTTTAAAAAAAAATTTTTTTAAAAAAATTTTTTTTCCTTAAAAATTTTTTTTTTTTTTTAAAATTTAAATTTTTTTAAAACTTTTTTTTAAAATTTAAAAAAAAATTTTTAAATTTTTTTTTTTTTGGGGAAATTTTAAAAAAAAAAAATTTTAGTTTTTAAAAATTTTCCCCCTTTTTTTTTAAAACCAAAAAAATTTGGGGGGGGGAAAATAAAAAAAATTTTTTTTCCCCCCAATTTTTTTTAAAAATTTTTTTTGGGGGTTTTTAAACCCTTTCCTTTTTTTAAAATTTTTTTAAAAATTTTTTTTTTAAAAAAAAAAAATTTGGGGGGGGGGGGGGGTTTTCAAAGAAAAAAGGGATAATTTTTTCCCAAAAAATTTAAAAAATTTAAAATTGGTTTTTTTGGGCCCCTTTTCTTAAATTTAAATTTTTTTTAAAAAAAGGGGTTTTTTCCCAAGGGGGGAAAAAAAAAATTTTTAAAAAGTTTTTTTTAAAAGGGAAAAAATTTTAATTTTTTTTTTCCCCCCAAAAAAAAAAATTTTTTTTTTTTTTCCTAAACCCCCAAAAATTTTTTTTAAAAAAAATTTTTTTTAAAAAAATTTTGAAAAAAAAAAAAAATTTTTTTTAAAATTTTTTGGGGGGTTTTTTGGGGGGGTTTTTTTTTTTTGGGGTTTTTTAAAAATTTTTTTTTAAAATTTTTTTCCTTTTTAAAAAATTTTAAAGGGGTTTGGGGGGGAAAACCCCCGGGGGGGTTTTGGGGGAAAAAAAAAAAGGGGGGGTTTTGGGGGGGAAGGTTTTTGGTAAAAGGGGAATTTTTTTTAAAATTTTCCAATTTAAAGGGGGGTTAAAGGGGGGGGTGGGGGGGGAAAAAAAAAAGGGGAAAAAATTTTAAATTTTTAAAAGGGGGAAAGGGGGGGTTTGGGGGGGGGGGTTTTTTTTTTTTTTAAAAGGGTTTTTTTTTTTTGGGGGGGGGGGGGGCAAAACCCCCCCCCGGGGGGAAATTTTTGGGGGTTTTTGGGGAAAATTTGGGGGTTTTTTTTAAAAAAATTTTTTTCAAAAAATTTTGGGGGGGCCCCGGGGGGTTTTTGGGGGGGGAAATTTTGGGGGGGGTTTTTTGGGGGGGGGGGAAAAATTTAAAAGGGGGGTTTTTTTTTAAAACCCCCCCTTTTTGGGGGGGGGGTTTTTTGGGGGGGGGGGAAAGGCCCGGGGGGGTTTTTTTTTGGGGAAAACCTTTTTTTTAAAAGGTTTTGTTTTTTTTTTTGGGGTTTTGGGGGGAAAAAAGGGGCCCCCCGGGGGGGAAAACCCCGGGGGGGTTTTGGGGGGGGGGGGGGTTTTGGGGGGGGGGGGAAAAAAAAGGAGGGGGGGGGGGGGGTTTTTCCCCTTTTTGGGGGGGGGTTTTTTTTTTTTTTTAAAAATTTTGGGGTTAGGGGGGGTTTTTCCCTTTTTTTTTGGGGGGGGAAAGGTTTAAAATTTAAATTTTTTTGGGTTTTTTTTTTGGGGGGGTTTTTAAAGGGGGGGTAACATTTTTTTTTTTGGGGTTTTTTGGGGTTTTTTTAAAAAAAAAATTTTTTTTTTAAAAAATTTTTTTTTTTTAAAAAAAATTTTTTTTAAAAAAAATTTTTTTTTTTAAAAAAAACCAAATAAAAAAAAAACCCCCCCCCCCCCCCCCCCCCCCGGGGGGTTTTGAAATTTTTTTTTTAAAATTTTTAAAATTTTTTTGGGTTTTTTAAAAAAATTAAAAAATTTAAAAAAAAAAACCCCCCCCCAAAAAAATTTTTTTTCCCAAAAAAATTTTTTTTTAAAAAATTTTTTTTTTGGGGGAAAAATTTTTCCTAATTTTTTTTTAAAAAATTTTTTTTTGGGGGGGGGGGGGGTTTTAATTTAAAAACCCCTTGGAGGGAAAAGTGAAACACCCTGCAGCTCAGTGTGCGTTTAATGGGAAATTTTGGAATTTTTGCCTTTTCCTTGAAAGAGAAAAAAAACACCAACATACCCTAGCTTTAAAAAGAATTTCTTTCCCCTAAAAAAAATCCCCTTTTTTTGAGTAATTGTTGCTCTTGCATTTCAACAATGGGAACAGTCAAAAGGGGTAAATAAGGGATTTCCTCTGCACCCCCCAAAATTTTTTTACCCCCGCCTCAGTTGGGTTAAAATTTTTTTAAAAAAAATTGGATTTATGGGGGTCACCCTGCGCAAACTTTATTTTTGGGGGATTAAACTTCTTGGCCTAAGCAAATTCGGGGACTTTTGAGCGTTTCACCTGAAAGATTTTAGGGGCCAATTTCAGGGTGCAAAAAGACCATCTTTGGCTTGCTTTTTATACAGCAATTTGAAGCTTTTAGGGAGGGCGCAAAAAAACTCACACAATTTGCTTTGTTAGTCAGCCAGTAGGCAGTCAGTCATGCTTTGATTGGTTTTTTAAAATTTGGTACTGTTTATAATTTGGGGGGATTCACAGAAAAAATCCCTAACCCAAACCATGTTTTCCCTCCCTTCAGAGGCATCAGTTGGGCCTAGATTTAATTTTCTAAGGTGTGGTCATAAAATTAGGGAAAATCATGAAAAAGTAGATTGATTTCAATAATTCCATTTAAAAAGTTGAAAATTGTATATTTATTTTTCATTTCATTAATAAAAAAATATATATTTAGATGTTTATTTTGTTTAATTTTGATGATTACCCAAAAGACAACAAATTTAAAATCTCAAAAATTCCCTCCCTATCAGAAAAAATTTGAAAATCTTTAAGACCAAAAAAAACAAAGGATTTTTTAGAAATGTTGGGGAACTGAAAAGTATGAACATGGAAAAAAATGAGCAAGTACCCGCAATCCCGTATTTAAATTGGGCCCCTTTTTTTCCTTTTATTACTGCAGCAATGCGGGGTGGCATTTGGAAATCGATCAGGGTTTTGGGGACTGCAGGTGTTATGATAGCCCCGGGTTTCTTTTAATAGGGGGCTTTTTTCTTTTTGAAAAGGGTTGGGGGCTGGTGGGATTGCATCTTTTCCCTTTTTCACAATACCCCCTGATTTTCTATGGGGTTTTGGTCAGGGAGTTTTTGGCCAATTAAGAACAGGGTACCCTGGTCCTTAACCAGGTTTTGGTAACTTTGGCACGGGGTGCAGGGGGGCCCCGTCCTGTTGGAAAATTTAAATCTGGATCTCCAAAAAAATTTGGGCAGCTGCAGGGGCATGAAGTGCTCTAAAACTTCCTGGTATGTGGGGGGCGTTTTAAACCCCGGACCCCAGAAAACAAAATGGCCAAAAACCAAACAGTTTACATGGCACCCCAAACCCTCAAATGAATGTGGAAAAATTTTACCCTGGACTTCAAAACAACGTTGGATGGGAAATGCCTCTCTTCCCTTTTCCCCCAGACTCTGGGGCCTTGATTTCCAAAGGAATGCAAAAAATTTTTTTTTTATCAGAGAACATGACTTTGGACCCCAAAAGCAGTCCAGTCCTGTTTCTCTTTAGCCCAGGCAAGACGCTTCTGACGCTGTCTGTGGTTCAAGAGTGGCTTGACACAAGGAATGCGACAGCAGAAACCCATGTCTTTCATACGTCTGTGTGTGGTGGTTCTTGAAGCACTCACTCCAGCTGCAGTCCACTCTTTGTGAATCTCCCCCACATTTTTGAATGGGTTTTGTTTCACAATCCTCTCCAGGGTGCGGTTATCTCTCTTGCTTGTGCACTTTTTTCGACCACATCTTTTCCTTCCCTTCGCCTCTCTATTAATGTGCTTGGACACTGAGCTCTGTGAACAGCCAGCCTCTTTAGCGATGACCTTTTGTGTCTTGCCCTCCTTGTGCAAGGTGTCGATGGTCATCTTTTGGACAACTGTCAAGTCAGCAGTCTTCCCCATGATTGTGTAGCCTATAGAACTAGACTGAAAGACCATTTAAAGGCTTTTGCAGGTGGTTTGAGTTAATTAGCTGATTAGAGTGTGGCACCAGGGGCCATCAATTTTGAACCTTTTCACAATATTCTAATTTTCTGATATGATGAATTTGAGATTTTCATTTGTTGTCATTTGTAATCATCAAAATTAAACCAAATAAACATCTGAAATATATGAGTTTGTATGTAATGTATGAATATAATATACAAGTTTCACTTTTTAAATGGAATTACTGAAATCAATCTACTTTTTCATGATATTCTAATTTTATGACCAGCACCTGTAGATTCTCAACAGAAACCAAACTGTAACCAAGATGTCACTGTAATTTAAAAAGGCTTTTCCTTCCTAATTTTAAAGGCGCTGTGTCCGACATGTATGTCACTAAAACACAAGTAATCCATGTACACCTAGATACAAACTCTCATCAATCTGATGCTCACATAACTCCACCCCAGTGTCAACAGAGAGAAACCTAATCAAATCTGATCGGGGGAGAGAGTGAGTGACAGCGTGTGATGGGTCGTGAAAGCGCGCCTGTGTGTGTGTGCGGTCCGCCAATTTGATGGGAACTCTCAGGGGTAAACAGCTGGCGATTGGAGGGCAGACGTCCTGTTTTGGAGAGCTTCCCAGACTCTCCAACACATCATCATCCTTATAAACACCCAGGAAGTAACATTGAGACGACAAAAACACCTACAAGTAAGTGATCTCTATACTATAATGTGTTCAAAGTTCTTTGAGAACATGGGTAAAGAACACCATCTCAACATTAACAGACAATAAATGAGCAAAATATATCATCTATTCATAAAAGTACACAAAGTTTGATTGGAGCTCAGATCAATAGCATAAAAGATTTTCATAGGATTCATAGAATTTCAGATTTTGAGTTCTCCATGGTCTCAAAATTGAGCAAATAAGGAAAAAAATATTTGTGATTTTCAGATTATTTCCATCTAAAAAGTTTGACTTGAATTTATTTTTAGTCTGCCGATGATTCGTAGAACCTCCATTTTGACTCCAGGTGCAGCTGCAAGTCTTTTTGAATCGGCTTTATATTTAGGCATTGACTGTGCCATAATAGCACATTATGATGCTTTAATCTAAACCATCCTAGTTTACATTTTAAAGTCCTTCCAGCCTCTAAAAACTAAACTTTGCATTTTGTTCTGCATTTAGCATTATCCATCTTGCAATTATTTAAAAGCAGCTTCTCCATCGCTGCTGAAGACACACATTCCCACAGCATGACGTCATGGTTTCTTTCTCTTCCTTTCTTTCTTTCTTTACTGTTATTATTAGACAATTTGAGATTATTATAAGGTAAAGAAGTCATAAAAACAGTAAATCGTATTAAAAGGACAGCTTTTATCCTAAAAAACAAATATGCAACTGAAATGGTTCAAAATGACTGAATTTATTAAAACAAAGACAGATGCTCAGAAAGGGGGAAACTTTTCTGCTGTTTTTAAACTGAAAATGACTCAATTATTCAAACTGTTATGGATCAGGCCCATTTTCACTGATACCCGACCCGCTTTCTTCAATATCAAATTGGTGCATCTCTAGTTGGAATCAGTTTGATTTAGGGGACTCAGAGTTCATCATCAGAGGTTCTTTCTATCTTTACAAAATAAAACCTCTTTCTCTTTATCATATAAAGTCCGAATACACCACAGTAATTTAATCCTGGTCCTTTAGTTAGACGTGTTTCTGCTCAGACATGGCTCAGTCAAATAGCTGACCTGTATCTCCTCAGCCTGTATCTCCTGTCACCAACTCCCTACGAGTTTTCTAATGATCCCAGCATGATATTCAGAGGTAAAGACCCCGGCCATCTGTGTCCAGGACTTCCCATCTGTGCATTAATTAATAATGTTATCCAGGTAACGTAACAGAACATAAAATGGGTGTGAATACTTTTGCAGTGCTGTGTTCAGACCAGCCTCCCAGTTGTGCTAATGCAGCAGTCTGTAATATAATGTTCAGCCTTTGTGCAAATTAAAGTTTTACAGTGTTTTACGCTTTTTTTTGATGCTCCACAGACCAGCAGCTCCCCACCTAGAGCTTTAAATGATTTATCGAGCCCAAAAATATATTTTTTCTAATATGCAAATAGCCCAGCGTGCCGTTAATCTCGGTGATAAATGCCCCTTTCCTGTGAAATAATGAACGCCTGCAGCCTCTGGGCTTCCTGGCCTTTTTTATGTGAATAAAAAAAAAACGTCAGTATTTAGTCTTAAAGTTTTGTGCAGCCACTCAGTTAAATAACCCATCCGTTAGCGTTTTAATTAATCATTTGAAAAACGCTTTGCAAATTGATCCTGTAAAGGAAGTTAAAGCTTACTTCAGCATCGTCCATTTTTACTGTGTTTCTGCTGAAAGGACCAAAAAATAAAGAAAATGAACACCATCCCATTAAAGTCATCAGACCTTTTTATTTCATTTTCAAGATTGTATTTTAATCACACATATCTGTAGAATGCATAATGGCAAAGGTAACTGTGAAAACACAAAAATCCCATCCAATAATAAAAATTTTCTTGATTTCAAACACAAGGAGCATTTTTTATCTGCTAATTAATCTGTTCTTTATAAATAATCTTCAGCAGGCTTTCTGATCTATTTTATTTTATTCCCTTTTCTTCTTCCACTAATACTAGTTAAAAAGCCTTAGAACCAGCATTTGCTGATTAATCTGACCTCAGCTATGTCATTTTTAGGATTAGAAACTTCGTTTTGTGACCTTTTCATATTCAATCAGATGTTTGCTGCTAAAGTTTCCCTAGTATTTTTCCTTATGCTGCTACAGACTGAGCCTTTCCTCGGCTACAGAAGCTGTTACTGGACAAAAGGAGGCAGGAAGGTTTATTTGATTGAAAACATGCTCTAAAAGCTGGGATTTTAATTTCTGTTTGCAAAAAAAATGTTCATTTTATAACTATGATAGATGTCAATTAACTATTTGAATCAAAGGCAATATTAACCCAGAAAGGATTTATAACACACATGAATCTGTCAAATTTACATTAATTATGCAAAGTTAAGACTACTTTTAAAGAGATTTTATGTGCACTTTGTTGGAATTTCTTTTTGCTTATATATAAGCAAATAAGGTTGCCATTTTTTTCTTCAAAATTGTGAATGTTGGGCCAAAAATATTTAATATAATGCCAATAAATACAAGTTCAGTAAGAGAAAAAGAATGTAAATTCAGTAAGAGAATGGCTTAATGTCATAAGTTTTTATAAGAAAACAGGATAATGATTCCCTATTATTGTACCATCAAAAAAAATAAGTTTTAAACAAGGCATAAACTGCAGATTATAGATATAAATAAGAAATTTATATATTTTTTTAAATGTGATCGTAGTAGTATTGTTAAATATTACATCATAGGTTGCTATTTCTTTTCAAGACCTTTTTTCTTCTGATCCTGACTGGATTTTCAGTTGACCTTGATCTTTTCTCTGTCTCAGATGTGCTGAATTGTTGCTCAGCTGCAAAACCTTTTTTTTATTATTATTATTCTAAAACTAATAATGAAACTTCTGGGATCTTTTAAATGCCCTCGGTAAAGTTTTTCCTCGAAAACTTCTCCATCACCTCTGACCTTACATGCCGATGATTTTTCCAGTGCAAACATATGGATTTTTTTCCTGTTTGTAAAACAGAGAGAAAAGAGCGAGCAGCAAGTTTGTCCTCCACCTCCATTCATGCTGCCTGCAGCTAATGGTAAGTAATGTTAACTTTAGATGGATGTCTTTCAGAGTTTTCTGCTATGAGGTTGACCTTCTCACTGCTGCTACTCTACCGTGGACCAAGCTGGAAAAGTTCAATAGAGGTTAGATTGCTAACAGGCAGTAAGGACATTATTATTATGATTACAGCTACTGATGAAGAAATCCTTCTTTTTTTCAGAGAAACGGCTCTTTTACCTACCAAACTTCCTTTTTTTTAATGATTCTCTGTGACATCTTACTTTAGCTTAAAATGGGAAAATATCAATGTGGATAAATCATTTTGCAAAGTAGTATTTTTATAGGAAACCTTGCACTTTAGTTTGCACTAATGTTTTCATACTTATTCTGTTATGAAAGAATATTTTTACTTTTTCTGTGATATTTTATTCACACTCTAATTTTTTATTTAACACAAACAGAAAGTAAATCATCCGGACGGAGCCGTAAGAGAATCAGATTGCAGAAACTGCATTGCTGTTGCGTATGTCCTAGGGGTGTAAATAATAATCGTTTTGTATCGATGCATCGATCCAAAAGCCGACGATCCGATGCATCGACACGTCCGCAAGATAATCGATTAATGTTTTTTTTTTCCCTCCGGTCTATTTTTATCCATTTGCTCCTGGGCGTAATTCTCCCTCCCGTGCTGCGGTGCCGCTAAACCTATTTTGCCCTCCTACCGCGCTTCCTGGTTATACTCTTACAGCAGTTTGTTGCAGCAAGCTTCACACAGACATTTTTAAATTATGCTCAGTATTGAAGCGTGGTCTGGGCTACACGCTGTGGGTCTAGATACGGCCGAGGCGATGAGGAAGTGGCGGCGAGTTTAGTCCGACGACGGAGGGACAATGGGGCAAAAAGAGCGGAGATTCAGCTGGAAAAAAGGCTCCCAGCGTTCTCGCGCACCTCGCTCTTCTAGCGGGTCAAACTTCACGAGTTGTTTTCCGAAATTTCGGTCATAAAAACAAAACAAGCCGGCCTCCTGTCTGGTGCACTGTTTGCGGTCAGCTACAATCTGGGAGAGGAGCAGCGGAGCGTCTCTCAAGGGGCGGTGACGTCAACACTCTGGAGCTCTTCTTCTTCTTTTTTTTAATGGCGGTTGGCAAACAACTTATAGTTGCATTACCGCCACCTTCCAGAATGGAGTATGGACCAGACAAACTATTATATTCTCCCTAAAATACCCGTTCTTCTTAGAAAATTAAAAATACTACCAAAAACTACATCCCCAGATGACCTTTGAAACAATTCCCTTATATCTGTCTAACTCTCTACACAACATCTCTCTTTCCTGAATATATTTTTTACATTCTAAAAAAATATGTTGGACAGTTTCTCTGGAGCCGAGGTATTGCATTGAACTCATTACACTGATATTGTGCAGTATTTCTGCAGTATTTTTTGATGCAACTTTTCTACTTCTGTTATTTGCTGTTGTTTCTAAAGAAAATGCATAATGATTTTACAGCTTTCATTGATTTATTTCAAACTTGAAACTTTGTTTAGCCTGTAAGGTGTAAAAAAAAAAAAATAATAATAATAATAAAAAAATTAATCGATTAATCGAATCGAATCGAATCGTGGTGTATTCTTAAGTATCGAAAATAATCGAATCGTTGGGTCAGGAAATCGATACTGAATCGAATCGCCATGATGGATGTGATTTACACCCCTAGTATGTCCCCCGCTCTATTTTTGAAAACGGTGATCCCAAATTCCTCACATCTGATTGGCCACAAGGCTGCCAAGCTGTCAGTCAAAGGAAAGTTCTTTGACCAATCGTTAATTACAGCAATGGCTTGAAAAATGGTCAAACACTGGTTTAGATCTTGCTCTCTCTTCCCTCAAACTTCATCCCTCTTATTTGTACATTTTGTTGCCATATTTGTTTCTTGGCTTAAATCAATCTATAGTTATCAAATAGAAATGTCCTTTCAGGATCCTTTCAGGTTGAAGGAATAGTACACCCAAAACATGATTAGCCTTCATTTTCTACTCACCCCCATGCTGAACAACACTCTGGAGTACTTTTTTGATATCTCAAATGCATCTGGAGATCTGGGAGGCTTCTTGCTGTCTGCTGACATTCAAATAATGCAGGTCTATGGTGCCCGAGGCAGAAAGGTCCATAAAAGTCCACAAAAAAATGTGTCAATATTCCTCCATACTGCTCGTCCAATGTATTCCAAGTGTCCTGAGTGGGTAGCATCCATAATTTACTCGAAAAAAAGTCATTTAGAATGTTTTTAGAGCACAAACAGTAGTGTATAGGATTTCCTAAAAGCGCGTTCACGAGTCTACGGAAACCGCGGCAGACCAAACCAGACGAAAGTGCGCATTCAACGTCTGCTCTGCCTTTAATGCAAGCGTAGAAGAAGAAATGTGCCGTTTACCTGTGCAAAGAAAGAAACAACGAAAGAAAAATGTCTGAGGACTTCAGTGTTGAGGAAGAGCATGAGTTCTTTGCCGAGCTGAATGCGCACTTTCGTCTGGTTTGGTCTGCCGCGGTTTCCGTAGACTCGTGAGCGCGCTTTTAGGAAATCCTATACACTACTGTTTATGCTCTAAAAACATTCTAAATGACTTTGTTTCGAGTAAATTATGGACGCTACCCACTCAGGACACTTGGAATACATTGGAAGAGCAGTATGGAGGAATATTGACACGTTTTTTGTGGACTTTTATGGACCTTTCTGTCTCGGGCGCCATTGACCTCCATTATTTGAATGTCAGCAGACAGCAAGAAGCCTCCCAGATCTCCAGATGCATTTGAGATATCAAAAAAGTACTCCAGAGTGTTGTTCAGCATGGGGGTGAGTAGAAAATGAAGGCTAATCATGTTTTGGGTGTACTATTCCTTTAATGGTTCTCTCCACCATATCTCAGGGTAGTTGGCCTCCATGTGGGAATTTATCACCACTAACCTAAAAAATGAGCACATGAGCCATTTGACTGACATCTGGCGCCTCCAACAGGGCTCTGTCCAGAGCATTTCAGCACAGCTGCTGGTGGATCCAGCCGAGACAATGACTTTCAGATCGCATTACCTGCATCTGAACCTGTTTTTCAAAAGTTCACATCCTTATTTGCAATGTTGTATGTGTATTCACTGAATACGTTCATATTTTTTGTGAATTAAACAGATAGTACTAGTACTAATCTGCACGATTCACACTATTTTACTGGTATTTCTGATGCCAGTTTTGCAGAGTTCTGTAAACTAACAAAGGAAGACTCGAACAGAAAAATAACCTCACAATTTTATGCAAACTCTCTGTCAAAGCTAAGAATGTAGTACTCAATATTCAAGGTGAGACAGACAGTGGGAAAATTCAAAGCGTTTATTAAAATACTGAGCCGGCTGTGAATATGTAGCGGCTGCTTGGGGAGGCGGGGCAACTCCCCTCAGTTGCAACTCTAGTTAGAGAGAAACACAAGTAAGTGACCATGATAATCTGATGGAAGATAATTATCCATGTGAGTCACTTACTTGGTTTAATCGTCTCATAGCGAGGTAGGATCCAGCCGATGGGCTGCCAACGAGTTGCGGCGCTCAGCCATCCAGAGTGAAACTAGATGCAACAGCCTCAGTGAACAAACCAGATCAGGGGTTCCAATAAGAACAGACAGATCCAGGGTTCCAGGAGTCCAAAGAGAGGCAGAACAAGGCATGATATCAGGAAAACTATGGAACTTTAAACTGGCTCCATCCACTGAGCCAAAACAGGAACAGGACAAGCTCAGTGGGTAAGAGACAGAACATTAAAACTCGCCACTGGCCTCCATGAACGGGAACATGAACTATGGAATCAGCAGTGATCTCAAACTCAAACTCAACAAACAACATCAGAAACGGCAATGATAATCTGGCCCCGATAGCTGGGCTGAGACATATATAATAGAGAGTGACACGGGAGTGGATTTTCACTCCTGTCCCGTCCCACTCCCACAGAAAAAAATTGTGTCCCGTCCCAATCCCGGGCCAGAGTAGAAATCTAAATCCTGTCCCCACGTTCCCTGGTGAAATTACTCCAACTCCCATCCCGCTCCAATTCAGAATGACTCCCGCTCCTGCATCACTCCCATTCTTGTTGTCTTCAATAAGATTTCTGCCAATACATTGAATCTGAATTTCTTTTGAGTGCGGGTGAAAAACTCAGAGCGGAAGCACTGTTGGTTTTTTGGTCGTGTAGTTTTTTTGACTCGCATTATAGTGTAGGCTTCAAGGGAAAAAAAATACAAAATGGCGGCTCCAGTACTGGATTTTTTTTCTTTCTATTTTATTTAATTTTTTGGCATCGATCCTAGTATTTTTTAGTTACTATTGGTCTGCTCCCGTTAATGTTTAATCCTGTACCGTCCCAATCATGTGATCGTTACTAATACTGACTCCTATCCCACAAAATGTCAGTCTCTAATATATAAAGCAGCAGGAGCAGGTGGATAAGATGAGTGATAACGGGTAACCGGGCAGAGTTACTCAGGTGATTGAAATGAATACTTACGCTAGCTTCCTGAGCCATGATCATGACACTCTGCCCACCGGGACCCAATACACAAGTCTGTACATCAGCCACGTCAACTTCAAATTTAAGTGGACACATAGAGTTAAAGCATCTGATCTACAGAAATATCTGCTACTGAATGATGAATGTAAGAATTCATTTTGGATCCAGATCTTTTTAGCAGAACCTGAATGTTCCTATATATTTCGTAAGTTCTGTGTAATTTGGCTAAATAAAGGTTTCACTGCACATCCAATATGTCCATTTCTTTCTATATATTATGATCGCACTTTTTAAAGGGTGAAATATTAAGTTCTTATGTAGAGGATTATGGCTTCATTTACCAAATGAACTTGAACTAGTTCATTTATAGGTTTGTGAACTTAGTTCATTTTTGAAAAAGGGAACTATGAGCGTGAGCTAGTATATTTTTATCTATATGAACTGATAAGCTCATATTTTTTTAATTATGAACTGGCACAACATTGCTTATTTGCACCTATACAAAAAAAGCACACTGAAAACATGAACCCGAGTTGATGACTTGGTGAGTCGAGGTTAAGAGTCAGTGATTCCATCATCAAATCAGACTCACTGAGTCTGAGTGCCTGCAATCAGGTGAACATGTGCTCTCAGATGGTTTCTCAAGCCGCACAGGCAGGTGGTCAGAGCTTTTCTTTTTTTCCTTCCCAATAAAACCACCGCACCTCCACTACACTATGCTTGCAGGTGGATCCGAGCAACGTCTCACTGGGTCGATCTGATAGTTTGGATAATGAGGGGAGATCTGAGCGTTTCCTTCCACCATGGAGGAAAGACTGGAACAGGAGTCGGCTTAATTAGCAAAGAGGAAAAAAAGAAAGATGATATGTAGAGGATAGAATTATATATATATTTATCTCCACACTTATAAAAAAATTCTGCTGAGACTCATAGGTTTTCCTTTTCTGTTGAGACTAACAGAAGATAAGAACAGCAGTGAGTAAAAAGCCCATTAAGTCCACCAGTCAGGAAACCAGTTCATTAGACAATGCGTAGCCTCACTGTCCCACTAAAGATGGCTGCTGTGTTATTAAATAGCATGCTTGTTGGCAATAAAAGATTTATTGCTGCAGCTTTTTGCTATCTATCTTGGCTTAAATTCTCTATTGTTGTTAAACACTCACACATTGTTTGAAATGCTGGGATGCAATGATGAAAGCACCGCCTCAGCAGCACACACACACTGAGAAAACACCCTTCAGGAGCTCCAGGAAGCACTCCTGGTATTTTAAAGCAACCGTTACTGCAGCATAGCTACTAATTAAAACAGCTTTTTGTTGACAGGCTCCTGAACACAAATGACAACACAGTAATATTAATATTAGACAGCGTGTAAAGGAAAAGGTGCAGCCTGCAGAATCCTGAAGAAACTGACGGCGCCGGAGAGAGCGTGCATTAGTGTGGAAGCAGGAGAGGTAAACTGATGGAGACAGGAGTAGGTGGCTGGAAGCCACGGCAGGTGGTGGATCTGCCTGTTTGCTTGAATCACAACATGTTGATGCATGCACGAGTCTGTGTGTTTGTTTGCGTGGGCCTGCGTGCGCGGCAGATGACGCGTGACGACTGTATTGCTCTCAGCAGCACAGCTGTCAGAGGCAATACTGGACACACACCTCTTCATCAAGTTAAATTACAGCAAGTACACACACCCTAAACCGAGAAAGTAAACACACCTCAGACTTTTAATGATATGATTGGCAGGTATTTTGTGCAACCACATGGAAATTTTATGTCATGACCTTTCTAGCTTAATGCAGAAATTAGCTTTGAAAGATTTCAACTTCTATGCTATCCAGTCATAGATAGACTAAGGCATAATTTTAAACTCTAAGATTCAAGTTCAGCCTAAGAACAAAAGTAGCTCAGATTTTGATATTTATGGGATTCTTCAAGATTCTTCATAAAATGATCATCAAGTCTTTCCTGAATCCATCAACTGTGAACTGTTTGAGGTTTTGTTTCTCTTTAAAGTTCGGTTGTATGTTTTAGATGCAAGATCTTAGTGTCAGTCTAAGAGATAAAAGTCAAAAAGCATAGCATTTTTTCTTCATGCTTGTAAATATTTCGCTTTGACTTTTCTAAAATGGTTTTACAAACAAATGTCCTTAAACACATAATAAGACAGAAACCTGCCATGATGGCCATCACCAGAGGCAAGGGGGGAGGGGGGGTACCCAAGAACTGTACTCAAAGAAAGAGCAGCACTATTTCATTGTATTTTAAACTCAAGTAAAAGTAAAAAATTCCCTAACTTTTCCAATTTTGCTTTTCCCAACAAGTTCTTCATATGCTAGACTTCAACATTTGAAAAAATGTTGATGGAAACATGCTTACTGTACAGATTAAAGACTAATCCAGTCAACACATGCATTCAAACATAAAAAAAACAAAAATGCATCAAATTATTATACTTCCTAAATACGGATTTAGTGGATGGAACTTTAATTAACTTTGCTGTGGAATAAGTTTTTCTGACACACGTGATCAAGCGGTGACACTCAAGATTTAGGTTTCTTAGTGGCTGAAATCTTGTCGAATGCAACTATGGTGTTCTAACAGGACCCTGATCCAAAATAAGATAAAGAAGAGAGGCTAGGAGTGGCCATGACCCCCCATAGCCCATCATTGGTCACCCATACCAGGTGATTTGTTTCCATGTTGATGTCATTTACCACATTGGAAAAAGCAGGTCTGATCTAAAACAGAAGATGGCAGCAGTCAAGAGGAATATTATAACTAATTTAAAAAGGCTGCAGATGTGACTTTAAACACTTCCATGTTAAATAAGTCCGACCTAGCAAATACCGGTAATCAAAGCATTATATTAAAGTTGAATTTAGTGTAGCATCCAGCTCAACTCAGACACCAATGGCAACTCAGCGTAAGGTAAAATAAAAAAAAAAAAAAAAAAATATGTCAATTAGGAGCGAGAGCTATGAGCAGAAGAGTGCTGAAGTTCTATGCTTTGGCCACTGGTGGCAGTATCATTAAAAAAACTCAATAATGCCTCCTTAATGTTTTAATTGTTAGATTATTACCAATAAACTGGCAACAAAAACACAATAATCAATTATTCACATTAATATACTAACGTTAAATTTGACAGAAACAGAATGTATGCTATTTTCAGAACTAAAGAGCAGAGAAAGGAATGTGTCTTTGCACGTCATCTAGGAATAAAGTTATTAGAGATAAATGACAACTAAACCAATGTAGTGTAATCTATGCATGTTTTAATATAATGCAAAACTGGAATTATTCAAGGTATAGTGAATATTCTTTTTGTTATAAGAAGCAACCAAGTCACTATTTAATAAATACAGATGTGCAAGAGCGTTCTACTATAGCTGCTCATCCAGATACACTCTGGGGAGGCCCTTCCTCTTCTTCTCATCAACTTTTGTGACTGTTTGCTTTCTGTGATTCTCAGCTATTAAGTATACAGTTAAAGCACTGGAGTCACGATGAATGTCTGAAACCAAAGCTAACTTAATGCCTAGACATAAAAAGTGCAGCAACTACAGCAAGAGCCCAATGGCGTTGATTGAGTATTTCACGAAGATTGACGTTCACCTGTTAAGGTCATTCACTATACCTTTAATGTAGACAGCATATGAGTGTGAATATGTTCATTAGAAAGGGCTTAAGGGAAATCTAGTTTGAATTAACTGGAGAGGAGCAAGTTGAGGTGGCTCGGGCATCTGGTTAGGATGCCTCCTGGACGTCTCCCTGGTGAGGTGTTCCAGGCACGTCCCACCGGGAGGAGGACCAGGGGGAGACCCAGGACACGCTGGAGGGACTATGTTTCTTGGCTGGCCGGGAGCACCTTGGGATTCCCCCGGAAGAGCTGGCCTAAATGGCTGCAGAGAGGGACATCCTGATCTCGCGAGCTTTCAAAGTTTCACTCGCAGATCAGTCTGGCTACTTTCCGTTAAAGAAAATTTGGAGCAGTTCACCAAACGAACATCCAATCAGCGTTGGCTTTGAGGCGGGTTGAGTCTAAAGAACATGGCGGCTTCAGCCGATGAAACTAGCGTTAGCGTGGCTATTGTGTCTTTTATTCGCAAATTATCTTTACATAAACAGCAAATATCCTTTGCCGACACGTTGCTTATTTGCTGAGCTAACGAGCCTTTACCTGCAGCAGCAAGAGTAGCCTGGGTTGTGGTTGTGTTTTCGTTATCGCTCTCTTAGTACGTCATATGCTTCGTTCTGATTGGTTTATTTGGCCCATCTATCACCAACATAGGCCAATCAGCTAACCAGTATTTTCGCCCCTTCCCAAAATTACTTCAACGGAAGGTTTCCAGATGGATATGCGGAGCAAATCCATCTGGCGGAGTCAGGTTAGGACATCTGGGCCTCCCTACTGAAGCTTCTACCCCCGCAACCCGACCCCAGAAAAGCAGAAGATAGTAGACGTTGGTACTTTGAACATTGACCATGAACTGGTTCTGGCACCAATCCATTATTGGCCATTCCTGTGAAAATTGCCTTTTTTCCACTAAGATCTCTCTACCTGCTCTTTGCAGCGAAACTAACAAGGAAACCAGAAGGATAAAATATCAATTGAATCTTTTTATTATCAGCATACAAATGGTAAAAAAAATTGTAACGTTTATCTTCAAGGAGAGAACAGGATAGAAAAAATAGAAAAATAAAAGCCACACCGGTTCTAGAAATTAGGGAACATGTTTGATGTTTGTATGCAGACATTGGGCATAAACACCTACTCAGATATTTATTAGGGCTGTGGATGACAGTTACACTGATACAACAGCCGGCAGCACCTGCAGTCATCTGATGAACTGAGCTGCAAACAGAGCTTACATTATTGTGAGGGATTATTCACTTACAGAGAAATATCTGTGATCTGTTGAACAAGCAAGAGAGAAGAAAAAGCTCAGCAGAGCCAGAATGAGCATATTAAACATCAAACACACAGGAACAACAAATACACTCCATAGCATATTAAAGATTTTGACAACCTTGCTGCCAAAGAAGAGGATAGAACTGATGAAATGTTTATTTAGTAGAAACAATCTGTTCATAACTGAATAAAAATATTAAAAAAGATGTAAAGCTTCTGATTGTTTGCTTGGGAAAAAGTTTCAAATTGAGATTTGCTGACATTGATTCCTGTCTGATGATTAATGTTTTGAATGTTAATGCTCTACAAGGATAGTTAGCATCCACTAATCTCCTGTCAGAAACTAATACATCACCTATGAGGGAAATAGATTAACTACATTTTTATAGATTTATCACATTTCATATCATGCAAATTCAAATTGATAAGGGAAATCACCATCATCTGCATTTTGTTTGATCATTTAAATGCTCAGACTTTAAAATGTTGTATTACTTTCACCAGAATCAGAATAAAACTCTATGTAAAGGTGAAAACATTGAATGCTGCAGCCATACAGAGATTAATCTTAGGTTTATTTTATATTTTAGGTTTTTATAATATAAACAAGACGTTGATACAAAGTTCTGGAAAAATCATCTGATCTAACAATAAGTTTAAATTTAAAAAATTTTAAAAAGATACACATATTTCCCCCTAAGTTTGAGATGATCTGCTGATGGGATGAGTAGTTTTGAAAATATATTTTCTTATTTTAAAAGCAGATCATCGTATTACATATTAAATTGGTCTTACCTGTTCAAATTAAATCAAAATAAAAGGATTTCAAATGTAATTGATTTATTTATATTTCAGTTTTGCTGTGCATCATGCACACAAGAGTTCCCAGGAATGGAAACACAAGAGGGTTTTTCCTTCCATCTCCTGTTAAGGGAAAAACTCTGATTCAACCAGACTATGGCTAGAATTTAAGTTGTGTGAATTATCCAAGATATTGTGAGTGTTGCAACACGACCTAGAAATCCTCAGCTGTTGTGGTGAACTAACTCATCGACAAGCTGACTCACTGTCAGGGAAATAAACTTAGGAAAATAAGCAGTAAAAGTTTGGGATCCTCATCTAAACTTTCTGCTTCTTGAAGGTTTCTATACCATCCAGATTCAGATTATTCTCCTGAAATGAACAAACAGATCTAAGAAGGTTCACGTAGAATTAAACATTTTTAAAACAAAAAGGGGATTAATGTCAGATCCTAAACAACAATATGTTGAAGAATCATCATTTAGGATGAACCTTTAAATAGGGAAGAAAAAAAAAGAAAAAAAAAAGAGTAGGTTCTGAGAAAAAAGTCCCAATCATTGTTTAATTTTTAAACCAGTATCAGACATGTGCTGAAAGAGTCTAATTTTACTGCTGTGGTTATCAAAGCTTTGTCCACAGGATAAAAGTATTTTGGTTTCATCAGTGGATTTTCTGCAATCATCATCATGATGTGTTTGCGGAAAACTCCAACAATCTTATGACCAAAACTGGACCAGCCCTAAAGCCCCAGTCTGGCATGAACTTCAGGTAGCTAGCAGGCGCTAACAGAGTGCATGCTATGATAGTTGGTTTTATGACATTTTCACCATGTGTAGAATTTTCCATAAATTAATGGCTAAGAAAAGTCCTGAAATTATTTTAAACATAGGGACAGTCAGGGTTGCTAACTCCATGAAAAAAAAAGGGACACCTCATGTATGTGCCAGCTGACCCGATTGCCTTTACCACTCCTGGCGTGGTGTTTTTGTTTTTAGCCCCCCGTTGTGTATGAAATTATTTTTTTACTATTTGACTCAAATCTGCATTAAATTAGATGCATATTTGTGAGCGACATGAACACATGGAAAACAAATTATTATCCAGAAATTCACTTTAATACAAAATAACAAACTTTGCTAAAATAAAATAAGTATTTTAAACTTAAGCCTTTCCTGCTTGACCTTTAAACTGTAAAAATAAATTTAAAACAGTAAATAAATGGTGCATATTTGTATCTATGAGGGTTCAGGTCTGACTCCATCACACCTAGATCTGAATTTTCCTCTTCAAGACCAGGCTACCCATCTTGTTCGGTAGAGGGTGCTGTGCACGTTTGCATTGCATTACACTGTACGAAAAGCAAAAAGCAATGTCAGCTGTGTTTTCTCTTTGATTGCAGCATAAAATTAAAGAAGAAAATGCAAATAGGATGATTGATTACTAATTTCATTTATGACTTCAAATAATGCAGCCACATTCTTAAAATGAAAAAGCATTTCTTAAAATGCTTTTTCATTTTCAAATAGAATTTTGGTATGTATTTGCTGGGGTACATTTTGAAAAATAAATCTCAAATGTGTTTTTCTTTTTCATTTTAAGTACGTAAAAGGATGAGCAGTCTTGAAGAAGAAAATGAAAATGCAAACAGGATTATTGATTACTAATTTTATTTATGATTCAAACAATGCAGCCACATTCTTAACATGAAAAAGCATTTCTGAAAATGCTTTTTCATTTGAAATATGGTAACAATTTGCTTCCATTGAGCTGGAATGAATTGATAGTCTGCAGAAAGATTCAACAGGAAAAGCTTCACATTTGACCCCCAAACCTTTACATCCTTATGGACTGACTGGCTCAGCCATTAAATTTCAGGGATCGTTTGGCTGCAGTATTATGAGCCCCATTGGTAGTGGAGGTGCGGGGAATATAAAATTATAAATAAAATCACTTTTTAGTCTGTTTTCTGGTACCATTCTATGGCTCCTCAATAGTTAGAGGTCATTTTAGCTGCATCTCTGATTAATAATCTTCTTGTCCAGCCTGAAGGGACAGGTAGGCTTCTATGTCTTAGCAGGTCTCCAGTTGGTCCATCCTCTCCATGTTTAGGTGATGGAATAAACCAAGTTATCTTTCAGGAATCAAATCCTGGATTATTGTACTAACTGCTTTAAACTTCTCCACCTTTTTGACTTTGGCATCACACTTTAAACCAGTGAAGCAGGGCGGTGATCTTTGAGCCATACAGCCCGGATGGATTTTTCCCCCAGACAAAAATAGATTTCTGCTTCTAACTATCATAGAGATGCATTCACAGTTTAGGGATAACTAATTTGACATTTTGTCTTCAAAAATGCTGATTTATATAAAAAAATAAACTGCTATGGGGTCGGTGATGCAGTGCATTAAAAGCAAAATATACCAGAGCAGAAAAGACTTTCCAGCATCCGACAAGTAGAGAAAGTTTAGCAAAAAAAAAATGAAAACAGTGCCCTGCAGCAGAGCTTTCCCTTCTTAAAGTCACACTGTAAATTCGCAAACATTCTCCCGCTCAGCCATTTATTTCGGCAAGCAACAGACTAACTGATTAAACTGGTGCAATTAACAGCAGAAGAAAACAAGTGGAAACAGCAAATGTAGTTGAACTGGGGAGTAATATAGCTCTAATGCACCTCCCATCGAGAACATCTAATTTCTATTTAGGCATGAGTGGAGTCGAATCTAATCTAATTTTACCCTATTATCTATTTCCCCTAATGTCTCTTCTCCTTTCCATAGCTGTCTCCTTTGCTCCTTTCATATGCTCTTGTCTTTTATCTCCTCTAAACTCTGCACCTCTCTCCTCTTCTTTCATCTCACGATACCCACCTCCTTTCTCCTCTGCTTCTTCCCATCCCTTCCTCTCCTAGCACCCTCTCCAAACCTCTACTAATGAGGTAGAGGTTTCTGTACAGACAGAGATGGTGAAGCAGAGACATACAAAAAAAAAAGAAAAAAAAAGAAGCAGAACAAGTTTGAAAGCTAAGAGAGAGATGGAGATCGAGACAGACAGGAGGAGAGAGGTAGGGAGTGAAACAGGCAGCCGAGGAGAGAGAGGAGGAGAGGTGGCCTTTGGGTTTTTATAATTGGCTGTCTGTGACTCAGAGAGAGGGAGTACAGTATCCCTCTGCCTGCACACATACTCACACAAGCTCTCAAAGAGATCACATTTCGTCTTCTCGCCTCCCCTAACATGACATGAAACCAGCTTCTGAAGCCCGGGGCCTGCGAACATTTAAATTATCTCCTATCTCCCCCACTCTCTGTGAGCTAAAGATCACATATTCAGCTTCACAGCAGCGCCGGAACGTCATTTCCCTCTGATTCGCCTAATTAGCATCGCTAACGACGTTCTCCATACAATGTCCCTGTTTTAACCTGTGTATTAACCCATGCAGCAACACTTAGAGTGGCGGCTGAGGAATAAGTACCATCTCTGTGACCTGTTAGTGTCATATCTGATGTGTTTCTAACTAATTATTAAATATTTAGACTCCACTATGTTGAGTGCAGAGCTGTTAGATGGTGTTGGATCAGATATAGTCTTTAGTAATGTAAGAATACAATATCTATATATGTGCAGAAAAACAATCTACAGCAGTAACAATGTGATGACTGAGCTGATTATATTCAAAACTACAATATTAAAAATAATTATAAATATTTTGTACTTTGCAACATTTAATTTATTTTTTCATATTGGAAAAGTACTGAAATTTTTATCTAAATGTAATTATTATAAATGTAATTATAAATTATTCTAAATATGTATTGTGAAGCTTATTAAGATAAATTCAAAGAATACTTTAAGAAAATAAAAGATTTAAAAGGGTTATATTGCAGGTTCTATATTATCCTAATATTAACTGTTAATTTATTTTTATTAGCAAAATATTAAAATATTACTGATGAAATATTAATAGTTTTCTAACTTGTAAGAATGACACTTGAATTCACTGCAGTGCCGCCTGCAGCTGCATCAGTCGTATTATACCAATTCTGGCAATTAGTCTCCTCGTTAAAGCAAAGTGTAAGACCTCTTCTACTAAAAAACCCCAGATTTTTACATCTTAGACATTAGCTAAAAAAGAGCAGTCGCTGTCACTGTGCAGATTAAGTGCTAAAAGAATCCTTACGTCTCAGGTTCTATCCAAAATGTTTTACTCTGCCTCACATCATGCTCGAAGAAATTAGTTATATTGTTTTTTTGGGCAGACAGGGCACAATCATATAGGCACTCTGTGTAGGTATGAGGTCATCATTACCCAGTCTGTACCGAGAGCACAATCTGTATAATCACCTCGTTTGCGCATGTGTAGAAAATCATCTGGATATCCATCTAAATTTAGGAAAAAGGACGAAGGACAAGTACTTATTTCTATCCCTAAATATAAAAAGAGAACTAAACACCATTGATTAACGTGTTTATAGAGACTTTGTTGTTAGAAATATTACACTAACAT
Organism: Cyprinodon tularosa; assembly: GCF_016077235.1. Taxonomy (NCBI): domain Eukaryota; kingdom Metazoa; phylum Chordata; class Actinopteri; order Cyprinodontiformes; family Cyprinodontidae; genus Cyprinodon; species Cyprinodon tularosa. Next base: position 33,406 of record NW_024039686.1, read on the forward strand.
CTTTCCCAGATTTGTCCCAGAAGTATAAATGTATTTCATACATACAACCAGAAGGCCTTTTTTTTTGGTTTTATTAATGCAAATAACTGTGGTCGTTCTTGATTTTATGTTTAAAGAATAGAATAGAATAGAATAGAATAGAATAGAATAGAATAGAATAGAATAGAATAGAAAATCCCTTTATTGTCCACAATATTGTGGGAAATTGTGGTGTTACAGCAGCAAATGATTATAGCATAAGTGGTCATACAAATGTAGACTTTAAAAAGTGTAGAAAAATAACAGAATAAGTGAGTTAAAAAAAAGTAGACAATAAAATACTGTCCTGTACTGTACTATGTGTGTTTAAAATACACAGCTAAAACTGTGCGATCATATTGCATTGTTGCGGCATGTGCATTAATGATCAGACAGACGAAATAAGAAAAATTACGTAAATGGATTCCATCTCTCAGCAGAGTCGTTATTAATAATAATAATAATAATAATAATACATTTTATTTAACAGCGCCTTTCTAGACACTCAATGTCACTTTACAAATAATACAAAAAAATAAATAGAAAGAGAAGAAAATACAAAATACAGATACAGGAACATAAAAAACCAAAAAAAAAAACAATCATGGATAGGGAAAAGAGCAGTATCTTCACAGATAAGCGAGCTGGAACAGATGGGTTTTGAGTCTGGCTTTGAATAACATAACATCTAACATGGACTTTAGTCTGCTTTTATGCATAGAAGCTGTACTGTATTTTATTTAATGATGATCAGAAGTAGCTTTGGTCATACATGTGCAAATAGCTTAATTCTGGTTGTTTTTCCATCACAGATCAGATAGTGTCATAATAAATCACTGCTGTGTCTAAAACAATGATGGTCACTTGTTTTCCAGGTCAGGGAGGGGCTGCTGCTCAGAGAGCAGAATTCATTACGGTTTACACAGATAGGGATGAATCAAAGGAAATACCACTTTGGACATGATTTGATGAAGGAATATCATTATAACACTGATTTTTCATAATATAGTTCCTTTACAGTATATAAAGGGTAACATCTGATATTTTTGTGGTATAAATCTCTCTGCAAGTCTATTTCCCATTCATATCTTTTTGTTTTTTCTGTGTTGTTTTGCATGAGGTTCCTCTTCCTCTTTGATTGCCTCAGATTGCCCTCTTCACTCCCACGCACCAAACACAAACATTTTAGATTGGCTGGAAACTGCAGTTTGACTGCAGGGGTCTGTGCACATATTTCCAACATGCTTTTCTTTTTTTCTGGTAACAAAAACAGACTTTTTTTTTGTCTCTCATAAAGCAGAAGTTTCAAGTTGGGTAATAATAACATGATGTTTAGGGTTTATTTTTTTTATTTTTCCCTTAAATGATAAATACCCAAAATAGCAAACACTGGATGTCACTGAATTCCTGCTGGTTTCCAGAGTGAAATTGTGTATTATTGTTCATATTTTTTACTTTCAAGGCCAAAAAGTTTCCTGGATTTTTTTTTTTTTTTTTTTTTTTTTTTTTTTTTTTTTTTTTTAAGTGGGTGATGAAAATCCTGGTGACCAATTTCTTATTTCTCCCTATTTTGCATGAAAAAACATTAATATCCACCAAGGAAAGAGTTCATGATTAATAAGAAAATCTGCAGCTTTCCTCAGAAAAGGAAGCAGATGTTTAAAAAGTGAGCTGCAAAGGAAAAAATAAAAAAGATGCGGTTAACAAAACCTCCTCCTTACACCAGCCTCAGCCTGCGAGGTGACAGCTGCTTAATATTCCCCAGGTTCTCTCAGGTTGAAGAAAAAAAATGGATTTTCTTGTCCTAATTAGAGAGAATATGCTGCAATCAGTTTAGGACTAAAGGAAAATGATACTACGAAAAGTTTCTGTCAGTGGGAGTAATCCTAATGAGGAAGTTTTTATTTAGCTTCTGTTAGTGTTTTATCTTGTGTCTTTGAAGCTTCTGCAGCTGCTTTCAAGCGGAAATGTTGAGACGTTGTAAAGATGTTTGGCCCACATGGGTGGAGTGCATGCAGTGGTCAGAGTGACCTATAATAAAACGGACCGGTCTGCAACATCTGGACCGACCAAACTGCGGCTTTACTCACAGTGATGATGATTCCAATCGTCGCCATCTTTATAACAGAAGAAAAAAAAAAACTGCTAACAAAGGCACTGGTTTTGGATAATTTCTTTCTCAGATATTTCTGCATTGCTCCGAACAAAATAAGGGTTTCAGCTTAATTTGCAATCCTGATTCTTACAGTTCTATGCCGCTAGAGTTGAAATGCAGTGACTCACCAAACTGTGAAGCTAGATGAGCCTTCAAGTTCCTATTAATAATTTACACCTCAGTCTCCATAAATCCTGACCCAGAGGAGAGAGAAAGAGAGGCAGATATGAAGCAGTTTTACTGTATTTTACATGAGCCTTAATGCACTTAGGGAGATATGATTTTATTTATTTTTTTATTTGTTACTAAAGGGAATCCAACAGGGCTGCAGAGATCTGGGTGTATTTCTAAGATAACATGAGCTGATTCCTAGTTTGACTCGTTGAGAAGGAAACAGTTTCATCCTCAGTTTTCATGACGAATTACCAGCATGAGCAGAAAAATGTGAACATTTTGAACCCAGAAGAGCATGTTAGCTTTTTGATCCGTAGAGAGATCCTTCTTAACAGCTCAGCAGCATCAATTCATCAAAACTGGAAACAAAACAAAAAAAACAGCATCTCGAAGACATGCAGATATATGTCCACAAGTTTAAGGGAGCAGTTTTAGGAAAAAAATCAGCCTGGAAGCATCAAAGGGCATCGAGGTGTGGATAAAACTGAGAGATAAAATTACTTCTATGGATTTAAAATTCAAATAAAAAATGTTTGTTAAAGGAAAACAATAGAAAAATATCCTAGTAGGGATAAAGGTAGTTTTCACCTTGGAACTGAGTTAAAAAGTTTAGCAAAAGCAAAAAGGAGTACCGTAATTGACTGTAAAAGCCTCTTAGGAGACTTTTCTTATAGATGGAAGGTTTAAAGCACCAGAAGTCTCAGAATCCCATAAAATTTGTTTAAAACCATAAAAAGTTCAACTGTGAAAATATTTAAATGTATGATGACGATGAGCGATCACTTTGCACAGAGAGCCAGTGTCAATAAAGTTCCAAGAAACACAGGAATAGCTTTAATATTGAAAATGTGGAGTACTGGTTGAACTATAAAGTGCCTTGAGATATACGTATAAATAAACTGAATTTAATTGAATTGAATTTGGTGCCTTTTTAGAAAATCTTAAGGCGAAGACGACATGCAAAATTGTTTTCTACATCAAGTCAGTAAAGTAACAATGGATAAAAGGAAGCTAAAGCCTAGAGAGAGAGTAGAAGAGCAGCAGTTAAGAGAATAAAGCAAACAAACAAGAAGATTAAATCTGAAGCATGTTTTTCTCATGTGTATAAATCAGCCTGTTTATGATTATTTGACCTCCATGCCAACACATTGACTGGATGCAGTTTATTACCACACGCTCAGGCTAAACAAATTAAATGTTATTATGCCAAGAAATGGAAGGTTTATTACGTTTGAAAAAATCTTATTACATATTTAAAAATCTTGATTTTAGTTGCTCATTGGGTGAAGGTGACAAGATGCCCCCAATTTCCGGGGACAGTCTCTGTTTTGGACCACCTGTCCCTGGCTAAAGATGTCCTCAGAAATGTCCCCGGTTTTACAGTTTTATGAATCTGCTATGCTGCTATAGGCTTAGACTTCTGGAGGACATAGGGACCCCCATTTCATCATTCTGCTTCATTCTCTCTCTGTTCTCCTATTCTGCAGAATCTGTTAGTTCAATCTCTAACCTTCTGCTCTCTCTGCTTTTCCTCAGAGTAGCTTTGCCTCGTCTGTTCATGTTTGGCTGTGACGCCATCCTGGAAAGAAACATCAGCTGTGCTGCTTCCATCAACACCCTTGTTTATAGATGTTGGAGATCGGCCTGTTTTCCAGTGTGGTCCTGTTTCTCTGACCGTGACTGACTGGATGTGCTCTCTTCGTCCTCTGGCATGGGAGCTGGCTCGGAGCTTGTCTGCCTGGCTGTGTGTTTCCTGGACGGGGCCGCCTGTTACAGCTGCTTTTTGTATCTCTGCTTCTGTCTCCTTGAACCCCAGTCGGACTTGGGAGATGGCCGCTCACACTGAGCCTGGTTCTGCTGGAGGTTTCTGTCTGTTAAAAGGGAGTTTTTCCTCTCCACTGTCGCTACAAGCATGCTTAGTATGAGGGATTGCATTGAGTCAATGAGTCGAGGCAATCAACTGGTTTTCCTTAGATAGAAAACTTTGAATCAATTTAACTGGATGATCTGGTTGAACTGTAAAGTGCCTTGAGATGACATCTGTTGTGAATTTGGCGCTATAGAAATAAACTGAATTGAATTGGATGAGGGGGGAAATGTTGCATGCAGACTGTTATTACGGTAGAAATTATTACTATTGCATGAGAAAGTTGCGTGCAGAAACAGCTGTTACATTAGCCGATTACTCTTCTGACTGTAGTTTTTTAGCCGGCGACCAGCAGCTTTCCTTAAAATCTGGACGATCCTCTGATATGATGCAGAAGAAAACAGCTCACAGTGGTAAAGCCCTCAGTCCACCTATTTATGAAAAACTGCAATACCTTTTCTATCCATGTGGGGGAGCAGGGATAAAAACTGTTGCTCAGTATGTCATTTTTCTATATCATAAATGGGAACTGCAGATGGGGACTTTTAGTGAACACCTTTTATAATGCAAAAAGTAAACTTGTTGCTGCAACATTTGCATCTATTCTGGTTTCTGGTGATTCATTGATATGAATGTTCCAAATTAAGTATTGAAACTACTGGACTCCGTTTATCATGCCTCACTGAGGTTCATCACAAACTTTAATGTTCGCACACAACATTTTAAACTTTACACATGTGTGTGCTAGCAGCACTGGAGAACCAAAACTCATTCATTAGTACAGGTGCTGGTCATAAAATTAGAATATCATGAAAAAGTAGATTGATTTCAGTAATTCCATTTAAAAAGTGAAACTTGTATATTATATTCATACATTACATACAAACTCATATATTTCAGATGTTTATTTTGTTTAATTTTGATGATTACAAATGACAATAAATGAAAATCTCAAATTCATCATATCAGAAAATTTGAATATTACTGAAGACCAATAAAAACAAAGGATTTATAGAAATGTTGGCCAACTGAAAAGTATGAACATGAAAAGTATGAGCATGTACAGCACTCAGTATTTAGTTGGGCCTCCTTTGGCCTGTATTACTGCAGCAATGCGGCGTGGCATGGAGTCGATCAGTCTGTGGCACTGCTCAGGTGTTATGATAGCCCAGGTTGCTCTAATAGTGGCTTTTAGCTCTTCTGAATTGTTGGGTCTGGTGTATTGCATCTTCTTCTTCACAATACCCCATAGATTTTCTATGGGGTTAAGGTCAGGAGAGTTTGCTGGCCAATTAAGAACAGGGATACCATGGTCCTTCAACCAGGTACTGGTAGCTTTGGCACTGTGTGCAGGTGCCAAGTCCTGTTGGAAAATGAAATCTGCATCTCCAAAAAGTTGGTCAGCTGCAGGAAGCATGAAGTGCTCTAAAACTTCCTGGTATGTGGCTGCGTTGACCCTGGACCTCAGAAAACACAATGGACCAACACCAGCAGATGACATGGCACCCCAAACCATCACTGACTGTGGAAACTTTACACTGGACTTCAAGCAACGTGGATGAAGTGCCTCTCTTCTTTTCCTCCAGACTCTGGGACCTTGATTTCCAAAGGAAATGCAAAATTTACTTTCATCAGAGAACATGACTTTGGACCACTCACCAGCAGTCCAGTCCTGTTTCTCTTTAGCCCAGGCAAGACGCTTCTGACGCTGTCTGTGGTTCAAGAGTGGCTTGACACAAGGAATGCGACAGCAGAAACCCATGTCTTTCATACGTCTGTGTGTGGTGGTTCTTGAAGCACTCACTCCAGCTGCAGTCCACTCTTTGTGAATCTCCCCCACATTTTTGAAGGGGTTTTGTTTCACAATCCTCTCCAGGGTGCGGTTATCTCTCTTGCTTGTACACTTTTTTCGACCACATCTTTTCCTTCCCTTCGCCTCTCTATTAATGTGCTTGGACACTGAGCTCTGTGAACAGCCAGCCTCTTTAGCGATGACCTTTTGTGTCTTGCCCTCCTTGTGCAAGGTGTCGATGGTCGTCTTTTGGACAACTGTCAAGTCAGCAGTCTTCCCCATGATTGTGTAGCCTATAGAACTAGACTGAAAGACCATTTAAAGGCTTTTGCAGGTGGTTTGAGTTAATTAGCTGATTAGAGTGTGGCACCAGGGGCCATCAATTTTGAACCTTTTCACAATATTCTAATTTTCTGATATGATGAATTTGAGATTTTCATTTGTTGTCATTTGTAATCATCAAAATTAAACAAAATAAACATCTGAAATATATGAGTTTGTATGTAATGTATGAATATAATATACAAGTTTCACTTTTTAAATGGAATTACTGAAATCAATCTACTTTTTCATGATATTCTAATTTTATGACCAGCACCTGTATATATTCATTTATAAAGGTATTCTACGTAGGTTCTCCTCGTATCTCTTTGAACATATATTCAAACAAAAGCGTCTTTGACGGTATTCTTTATGCTCGCAAAAATAATCACCAAACACCAAACATGTCATTATTTTATGTCTGGTTTCTCCTTTATTTATTTATTTTGCTTAGAAAAATTCACATTTCAACCTGTTAGTTCATCAACTTTTCTTGAGCTATCAAGTTTGCATATTTTCATAAATTCAAACTTTTAGTTGATCAGTTCCCAAACATTAAAACAATTTCAAGCTAAATGTTGAATATATCATTTAATTATTTGGACACAATCACAGAAAACATTTCTTATTGCAAAGCAAAGCACTAAAGAGATTCTAGAAACTATTTTTTTTTTCACATGACAAGGGTATTATTCAGTCGTGCAACATTTATTCATGTATATTTGAGCTTCCTGTTTGTGTTTCAGTCTGTTTACATCCCACCAGTGCTGCTCTCCATCTCCCTCAAACTCCGGCCCAAAGCGATCAGTGAAATTGATCTCCACACCGGAATAAATGACACATCTATATTGTAGTCATCCCTGCAGAACACAACGTGCCCCCCAGCACGAGGCGTGATGTAGGCCCCCCCACACACCCACATACACACAAGTATGCATGCAATAATACGTTGAGAGTTGAGGAATAATATCATCCTGTCCGGAGGAGGGGATATTGATTGTGGCGCACCGAGCGGAGAGTTTCGATTTACACATTTAGAGTTTGACGGCAGCCGTGTCGGCCATTTGGCCATCGGTAATAGCGAAACGCTCATAACTTACAGCGTAAACGGTCCAACGGGAAACACAGACATTTAAAGGTAGAGAGGTAACTGTTTCATGGTGAAACTGTGCAGATTTGTTCTGTGAGAGCTGTTGGACTCCAGCAAAACATGCTTTTATCACTGAAAAGTATCACTAAGAGAAATATTTTGGCTTAAATATGCAGCAATTTTAGTGCTGCATAGCAAAATATGTTGGCTAAATGAGAGCTTTGTCCATATGTGTGTGGGCTGCTGTTATTCCGTCTTTGCCATGGCCTAATTCTGCAGGTGAGCATCTGTTGGAGGTGAATGGGTTTCTTTAATTTGTTGGTTTTTTTCTTTATATGTCCTCCTGAAAACTGGTTTTCTCTGCAAAAATAATTCCAGCAAAAAAAATCTTGTCTCAAGATATCACTTATAATGACATCCATCAGGCCCAAAGTTACAAATGTCAGGAATCCAGTTTGTGTGGTCTGTTTTTGTGTTTCCTTTCCTTCTCCACCAGGTGGTGCCCCGTCCTCATTGGGTCTCCCTACACACCTGCAGCTCGTTGCCTCATTACCTGTGAAGTGTTCTTAAGCTGCTGACTGCCACTACCTTGATGCCAGAGTGTTTGCCTAAACAGGGTACTCTTGCCATGCTTAGTTTAGCAGAGTCTAACCTGAGTTTTTGTTTGCCAGTTTTGGGTACTCTAGCTAAGCTGAGTTTTGCTGAGTTAAACTTTGTTTTTGTCTTTGCCTCTCGGCAGGAAGTCATCCTGCAAACTGGATTTGTTCGGACCTTCTCTCTCTGGAAGGACCAACTGAGCTTCTAACTGAGCTGGGGTTCCAAACAGGAGGTCTGGATCCACTTTCCCCAAGAGGTTGTTTGAGCTTCACACCGAGCAAAGGTTTCATCTGCACCGCAGCCCGTTCAAGTACCGCAGGAAATCTGAGTTGCAGTCAGCTTCTCTGTTCACTCCAAACAGGAAGTTTGGATCCACTTTCCCCAAGAGGTCGTTTGAGCTTCATACCGAGCAAAGGTTTCTTCTGCACCACAGCCCATTCAAGTACCGCAGGAAATCTGAGTGTCAGTCAGCTTCTCCATTCACCAAGGAACAACCGCAGTCTGAGTAACCCTGTCCGCCCAACACCAAACAAGACAATTTCTAGAACATTCCACACACACTGGATTCCATAAAGGACACCTTTTCCTGGAGAATTCCGGTTGAGCAGTGTTCTGAGCAGCACTGGACTCATTTCATTCTACTCTGAGCAGTACTGGATTCATCACCATATTCTTAATAAACCTGTTAAACTTTTCCCTGGTCTCTCTGTTTGGTCTTCTGCATTTTGGGTCAGACCTTTAATTAAATTGAGACAATAAAGTGTTATTCAAAACACTGTAGTTCTTAATTTCAGGATAAGTTAAACAGACTGGGGAGAGCAGAAGTAAAATGTTACTGCAGGAACTCCTTATTGGTCTCACAAGTCTTCTGAATCCATTAGAGACCAATTTTATACCAAAACGGTGAAGAGGAGAGACATTTGGGAAGATAAAAGGAAAAAAATACAGAAAAGAGGCATGAATGAGGACCTAATCTGAAAGGATTTTGGCTCAAAGGGGAGAAAAATAGGAGGAAGAGTGGAAAAGTGAGGGTATAAGGTGTTAAAAAGAGAGAACCTCCTGGGAGGAGTCAGGAAGAAAG